>NW_027494734.1:0-36611 GCF_021521415.1 Bidens hawaiensis
TTTGCTGTACCAAATGGTTTGGTTTTGACATTGTGACTTAAATAGCTTGTCGGTGACTTTAAACGGTCGGAAAGTTCGACTTTTAAAGTGAACCGACATGAATTTTTGGAACTGAATTAAAACAGCTCCTAAAGTCATAATATTCTTATATTTAACATAAGTTAAAGTATAAGAAAAGTCAAGAATAGCAAAACTTTAACCAACCCGGTTCATGTAGCGAAAACCGACACTAAAATGTCAAAAATTGGCTTTTTAAGAAATTGGCAACAAAATAAAAACCATAACATTTTTTTTATTGAAAAACTAATAAAACTTGACTAGAAACTATATAAAAAGTGTTTTTGATAATTTAAAACTAAAAGTTTTCATAAAATGACAACCGGTTCGTTTTTAAGTTCAAAACCGAAGAAACCGGCAAAACCGACCAAACCGACTAAAATAGAGTCAAAATTCAATAAAATAATAACTTAAATTTTCCAAAACACTCCAACAAATAAAGGTAATAACTTAAATTTTATAAATTTTAATAATTAATATAAATTATTATATAAAACAATTATTTGTTGATTACTACTTGTTTATATTTTTAAGTATGTATTTATATAATTAAATAGCAAACTTTATGTGTTGTATGCTTGTATGGATTTTTAGAATAAGAATATATATATATATATATGTATATAGTAAACCAATTATTGGTCAAACCCGAACTTAAAATTAACGAACGTGTAATAATATAGGACACGAGCATTTTCACGAACACCGGATTCAAAGGTGAGTTCTTCCTCCGAAAAGCATATTGTATATCTATATTCGTATTTATATATCTGATTTGAAAGCGCATTATACTTTACAAATTGTCGTTATTGTGGGATGAATCAATTTGGTTAAATAACTGTTAACCGAATTGAGGGCACAGAAATGTTGGTAGATCTATCGGGGTGACGCCCCCCACTTCCATTCGCGTTGGGTTAAAAGTGGGAATATTTTGAGTATGGAACGTTTCTAGTTATCAAATTGGTAGTCATACACGCGTTGTACTCTTAGCTAGTTTACAACTAACGATTTTTGTGCTTAAAGGTAAAATGCGGGTTTCGTTATTGTGTTGTACCGTGTATAGATCGGTATTGTTGGGAGTATAATGGCCGTACACCATTATATTCATGTGTTGTTTATATATGAATTGTTTATATTTATATGATAAGTTTTTCTCGGGAATAACTCATGTTTTCGTGTTGACCCAAATATTATTTAAATATGCTTTTCAGGTAAGTGAAGATTTCGAGGTGGCATGGAAATGAGAGCGTGGGATGTTTGAACGAAAGTGAAGTATTGTAAACCGTGCATTAGCACGTGTAATAAACTCTGATTTTGTAAAATATTTTCTTATAATAAAAGATGATGCTTTTATTATTCATTATCTATTATTGTTGGCTATCGGCATCTGTCATAACCCGAACGGCTTAAGACTTCCGCTGTGTTAAGTTAAGATTTTCGGGGTGTGACATATGTAAGGATCCAGACATACGTATACCACATCCTGAGGGCTAGGTTTATACTTTCATTTATAAAGGTTTTAGGAACACGTAGTTCCTTGTAAACAATTTTCATATAACATGTTTGACTCGTTTGAAAATAAGTTAATAAAAGTTTGGGGGCGTATCCACCTTATTGCTTTGGGATCGGCTTCAAACACTGTTCGAGGGTCTTTCCCTTGCTATCTCGCACCTATAATACGAGTATAACCATTTGTTAGTCGGATATACAATCCGGCTTAAGACCTTTAGTCTTATTTTATATCTCTACCTCGATGAACCTTTAGTTCATAGATTCCTTTTACTTGAAAACCTTTAATTTAAAAGTAAATTATAAACCTTTAGTTTATATAAAAAACCTGACGTTTCTTCTTCTCTAAGAAACGTAATCTTTTCTTTATTATTTAATAATACTCATTATTACTTAAATAATACTTTTGATAACAAAGAATATACATATATACTTACACACATATATACGTATTTACAATTCATTCTTTTATTCATTTCTTTGTTATGTTTGTATTTCTTTTATCGATGTATCGAGTATAACCTCGACTTAAGGCTTAAGCCTTTAATATAATATTATATTATATTCATTTGTCATTACGCCTAACCTTGTTGGCGTTTAGAAATCTTAGAACTTGAGCAGCACTCCAACGCCGCTTCTCTTTCTCGATCACCTTTGGGCACGCCAACGACAACATCAATCTTTGAGAATTGATGACACGCCTTTCGAGAACAACACATTCCTTGGTCGTATGTGGGTTGAGGGTGGTACGAACTCCGAGGAAACGAACACACAAAACGAGGAAATCGAGCACGCTTTTTGAGACGGATCGAGGGTATGGTTTATATATTCTAGAGAGAGGCTAGAGAGATGATTTGTATGTGTGTTTTGGTGTGAGATCAGCTGAACTCGTGGCCTTCTATTTATAGGCAAATTTTGGAGCCTATCGCGATACGCGATAGCCTCCTGGCCAAACCTATCGCGTATCGCGATGTAGGCTCAGCCAGTCACCATGTAGACCTGCCACGTGGGGACACGTGGCAGGCGTTGTGCCGCGTGACGACACGTGGCGAACATGTTGCCACATGGTGACACGTGGCGGCAGACGGTGCCATCGTGTGCCACGTGGTACACGTGTCACGAACTGTCAGGCCACGTCATCGCGTAGATACGCGATGACGTTGGATTCAACAGCGATCGCGTATCACTGTTGACCTCTTCCAGAAGCTTTGACTAAGCCCCATCGCGATACGCGATGGGCTTGTCCTTTGTCCCGTCGCGTATCGCGAAAGGACAGGAAAACAGAATTTTTGTTTTAAAACCCTAAGGTTTAGAAATTGGCAATTTTACATTTTGAACACGAAATTTTCTCGATGTTACATGTTACACTGCACATGTTATATCAGCAGCAACAGCAAATGTTGGAGGAGGCTCGGGCCGAGATAGAGGAGGCTCGGGCACATCGACAGGAGGTTCGGGCCGAGATGGAGGAGGCCCGAGCACATAGGCAGGATACGCGGGCCCATCTGGCCCTCCATGATGAGTATTTTGGTTTGTTATTGTCTCCTCGCAAGTACCCGCTCCCGCAGTCATTAATTATCACAGTGGAGCAGCCTGTGGACTTACGGGATGATGCAGATGACGATCCGCCAGCACAGTAGTCTTTTGGTTACCTTTTTACTTTATTTTTTTTTATTCCCGTGGTCTGTATTATATTAATATTATATTATTTGGGAATACTGTTTAGGTAACCGGTGGGGTGTATATGTTTATAGATCTTTTGATTGCGGTTGTGTTTAATTTATTTGTATATTTTGTTGTAACCAAACTTTGTGGGTGTAGTTCACTATAAACCCTCACGAGACCCCACTCGTCCTCCCGAGCTACCGGGAGGTTTACAGGGCTTGTTGCATATGCTAAATGCAATCGTGATTCCTACGAAAGTGAGTTTGGTCTTTTAACGTTTTAACTTGTTTACTTAAATTTATTATGAAACGACTTAATTTGGCTTAGTAATTGTTTTAATTAAAGTAACAGAAAATCATTTTCATAACTCGTAAAAGACCTATGTCTTACACTTGTGAGAAGCTTGCTTCTACACGTCTCAAGATTTTGCAGGTTCGGTTGTCAGTTTGGTACTTGGTCAAGACGAGAGTATACGAGTGTTTATGAGTGTTCGCGAGCCGACTGGTCCTTTTCCAGTCTCGTTGATATCAGGTGATTTCAGTTTCATAATTTATTTTGTTTTCTTAGTTAAAATGTTAAAAGTGTAATTGTATAATTGCTAGTAGAACTGTCACATTTGAGCCCCGAGTTTTTAAATTGCTTAACAGTCAAAAAGTCAATTTCAACCCCGTCCCCCAAATGTTCTTTAATTATTTAACTATTTTAACATTGAGGACAATGTAAACCTCAAGTGTGGGGATGGGGGAAATTTGAACATTTTAGCCCGATAGTACCTTGAAGAGTGTTCATAAACCAAAGTTGTTAACTGTTAGTTATTGCCATTAATGCCAAGTCATAGGTTTCTGGTCATGGTTGGTTTTTCAGCTTCTCAATAGTCTTACTCACAAATGTTTTCATAATAAGAAGTTGAAAATGGGTCGTTTAGGCGGGGATAACGAGTCATGGAGACATGTACACATGTTTATATCGTCAACCCCATTCCTCTGGTACGTGTGTGAGTTGACCAAAATATATATAATATATAGTACACACATGTCATTTGAGTACTTTCATCAATTTTCATGGATTACAAGATCGTAGTTGGCAAAATGCAAAAGTGATAGAGGCAATTAGGTTAAGCCTCGTCTGAATGAGCGAGAGTGTGGGTACTGGGGGGTTGGACCTCATACATTATACATATGAGCGTGGGTAATGTGAGGGGCGGGGGGGTTGGGTCCCTTAGAAAACCTTTCTTGGACTTATTTTTCAGTTGTTTAACCCCGACATTATGTTACGAGACGATCCGGCTTACTAGGTTTATTTGTAAGTGTATTTGTCTTTGTTTTTGTATTTGTATTTGTATTTGTTCCATTATTAAGCATCACGTTTATATGCTTAAAAAATAAATAAATTAAGGAAAAAGCCAAAAAGATGCCTGTTTATATTCAATTATGTATTCAGTAGTTCGTTTAAAAAAATCAGTATGTATGTTAGTTTTCTTAATTAGAGGTTTTATAATAAGTCAGTCAGTTTTTATAGTAGTTTCATTTATTTAGATGTTTTGTAATAAGCCGGGTCGGATCGTTTGAGCTACTTAAATATTTCCCTTTCATCCCCATACACCTGGCCCCGTTACAACCCTTTTAAGACCTCTTGATTTGCATTTGTGTCAAAGCAGCTTTATGGATGAATATTTGCTTATCAGTGATACTGAGAGCGGAGTGATACTAGCACATCTTTTGCTAGTCCAGATATTAAACCGAGAGGAGAGATGTTATATTATGATGGGTATGAGCATGTGTGTCTTAACCGGAAACAAAGTACACTTGTATGGGTGGTTCTATTGTTTTTATTATAGCACTTAACCTTATTTGTGAGATGTCAATCTAAAAACAGTGTCAGTCTGGGAAACTGGGTATGACCTTAAACCTTACTAGTATTAATGGCGATAATTTACATACTTATGATGGAGGTCGATGTTTGCTTTAGAGTTTTCTTGAGGGCAAGCAAAAGATAAGTGTGGGGATGTGATGGTCGGTTAATTTGTATTTGTTTTAGTTCGTTTATTATTTAGTTTTAATCGTTTATTCTAGAACTTTCGATACTTCATACGTGTATTATTGGATTTCAGGTCACGGATGTTAAAATACATAATTTGGACCTGTTGTGACATGGTATGAAGACCCGGGATGTCCAGCCCGCGAAACGAGGAAGTTTAATGAAGCTTGATGGTGACACAGCCCATCGTGATACGCGATGGGATATAAAAATATGTTGACTTTCTGGTCCATCGCGATACGAGATGGACCAGTGAAGACCCATCGCCTATCGTGATTGGGTGTGCAGACGGGAAAATTAGGTTATAATCTTATTCTTCATCATAAACAACCCTAACTCCGTTTTGACGAACAAGAGGCGATTCCAGCAGCTCCAAGAGGCTATTTTCACCATCCTAGCTCGTGCCACGACCCCACGCATGATCCATATCATCCGTATCGAAGATTTAACGATGTCAAGGCTCGTCTAATCTCCTAGAATCGCACCCGGGATGTATAGTTTGTAATCTTTATAGTTTTTCTTTTGTGACTAAGAACAATATTGTATGATTATTAATTATTGATTTATGATTATTGATGTTTGATATTTCTGCGTGTTCAATCAGTTTAGGTTTACGTTAGTCTGAACGATTTGTTACCAGTTGCTAGATAATTGATCATATGATTGTTTGATTAGATTGAATACAATAAACCATATAATTGCCCTTAACTAAGTCACACTGGCAATGACTGTTTGATAACCAGTGTCGTGTGTAAAGTGATTGTTGATGTCTAAGGTTTTGTCTGATTGATCATTCTTTAGTTAATCATTAATTAATCTGTTAGATTGCATGAGATAACTGTATGTTGCTTACTTGAATTCCCGGGTGTGATTTGCTTTGTTAGTTGCTTGAAACTCGTTCACTTGTTTGTTATTTAGTTCACTAAATTCACTTTAATTGCTTGTGTGATCAGCACTACAAACCAGTTACTCCATAATAATAAGTCTGTACACGAATTGAATTGACCACATACTCCTCATGGATACGATACCTCACTTATCCTATCTAGGTAGTTTAATTAGGTTTTTGATTGACTTGAACGACGGTCATCAAGAACACAATTGGTAGATATGATGAATGTTTTGTTTGACCTTGGCTTATTTGATATGGGTTTGGGTGGAGTTTTTTATGCGTTTAGTGTGCTTTGTTTACTTTAATACAATTGCTCTTTTATCTATTTCAAAGCAATGGATGTTCAAAAGCATTTCCCTCTCATTAGGACAATGAAATTTTTTTTTATCAACACTTAAAATTATGCTTTGTGAGTTCTAATTAAAACTTTATGGTTTCTAACCCGCCGCAACGCGGCGAGTGTTAATACTAGTTTATACAATATAATTTTGGAAAAAAAAAGGCTCATTTATATTATTATATATTTAATAAGGGGAAAACTAACAATTAAACTCTCGTTGTCGAGTGGTAGAGGCGACATAAGGGGAAGAGAGGGCTCAGGTTTAAGGTCATTCTTCATCTTTTTATTTTATTTTATTTTTTCATCTGTACATATAAGACATTTAATATACAACAATTTCCTGATTTTGATCTTGGCGGTTCGCTAATAAGGGCACCCCCCCCCCCCTAAAGCCCAAAATGCTTTGGCGAGTGCCCTTTATAGTAAAACCGTCCAAAGTTTGGGAGAAAAGTTTGGACTGTCTTCTCGGTAGAGAGCTGTATTAGAATGTTTTCAGGCTCCTCATGCTCAAGACTTTTTGACTGTCATCCCATCGAAGGGTTAGGCCAGCACATGTCAGCAGCGGAGTACCGAGCCATTCTTAAATATCGTTTAATGATCCCCCATGTTCCCAGTTGATGAGCCATGCCCGGTCTGTCGTATATTGTGTTTAGATAATTTTGGTGAACACGCGATTCACTACAAAGAACTCCCGGGGTTTAAATATAGACATAATTTGGTCAGGGTTGTCCTTTGTGATGTGTTAAAACGGGCGGGAATCTCGGCAAAAAAAAGTAGCTCTTGTGAATTTCTTGTCGGATCCGCGTGAAGGGAATGTCCACTCTCCGACCAACGGACATTCTTGTGTTTGGATGGGCGGGGGGAGGGGGGAAGCATGCTTGTGTGAACCTTACTAGGGTGTCCCCTCTTGTCGGGCTTAGAGACACCGGGTTTGTTGCTAGGCAAGTAGTGCTAAAGGTAGAAGTAGGAAAAATTACTAAGCACGAGAAGGCGTGTGCTGAAAATCAACATGCCTTCATCCCTTTTGCTTTCGATACATTTGGGTATCTCGCTCCTGATGATGTTACGCTTTTAAAAAGAGTTCAGCGGGTCGTGCACAGTAACTCAACGACGCCGAAGATAACTATGTTTTCAGTATGATCGGATTTGCCATTCAAAAGGGAGTGGCGGCGCAGCTTGTTACCCGCTTACCAGCCTCTCTATTGTAACTGAATCCGTTTAGTAATTTGACAACTTATTAAATAGTAACAAATTGTATCCAAATCGAACGTATGCTTACTATTCAAAGAAATAATAATATAAATATATATATATATAATCGTTATCCATCCATTGTATTAATTATAAGACTACAACCATTAGCAATCCAAGATTGCAAACCCACAATTTATACTTTTTTAAAAAAAAAAAGAAAAATGGATTTAATTAGCCAATTCGATCGGTGGACCAAATGAGATTGCAATCTCAAATTTGGTCAACTTGTGATCACATGTCACAATGTGAGTGGATGTAATTTTTTTTTCTTTTTTTCCTTTTTTATTCTCACCAATTAATTATATATCTTTTTTGGTTTTTGTTTTATAACTTATTATATTTGACTTTTAAAAAAAGTCTAAAAACACAGTCTTAGTTTTTTTTTGTGAGCATTCCGGCATAAATTTCGTTAAAAATGGAGTTTGTTTAAAAAATCATATTTTTTATATAAAATTTTAGTTTTAACCATTATTGAATTATCTTATTTGAACCACTAGTTTTCAATCGTATTTAAAGTTTTTTATATTAAAAAAATACAATTACTTAGTTATATTTATATAGTTAATCAAAACTAATTATAAATTAAATTTATTTAATAAAAAAAGGATGAGATTGGGTTGTTAATGGGAGTAAAAGATTGGAGTGGGTTAAATTTTGTAGATTGAAGAGAGAGAAATTAATTTTATAATGTGAGATTGTTGATGGGGATAGTCTAACGTCTTTCTCTGTATTGATTTTCATAGGAGGATACATCTGTAGCCACTCGTACGCGTCTTAACTTCAAGATGATGACAAATTGACGTGACAACCTTAGTCGACATTCTTCAGATAACAAAAACATATATTTACTAAACTTTTTATTTAATGTTTAAATCAAAATTAATTATATTCTAGAATGTTGTTTATAACGCGCGTCATCAAATCATTATCATTCTAACTAATTAATTTTTTAGGGTATGCAATGATTTATCGCCTCAAAATTTATAAAGTTTCATTATGGTCATATCGTCGCCAGTAATATATTATATGAAAAAACAATCTTTACAGTATTAGAAATAATTTAAACTTCGGAAAATCAAATCGATAATGAGAGTCTTGTTAGATACAAACTGTACTTGACTCAAATGAAAATGTCAAAAATTTTGCTATTATATATGTTGATTATTCGTCTATGAGTTACTTACTTACAAACCAACAACTAGCAAACGTTGAAAAATGTATGTCCTAGGCTTTTGTTTGTGCAACTGTACATGTAGGTTAAGGTATATGCGTGTTTTGAATTTGTATGGGCTATTGGGTATGTGAATAATTAATGTGTTCATGCATGTGATATGTGCGTTTGTATATTTGGATTATTTGAAAATATGGCTGTAAGTGCGACGCATGTGGTTATATACTTATATGGGGTTTGGATCAAATATAAATGAAATTAACGTGCTAAACGTGAGAATCAAGTAGAGTAATTATGTATGCAAGTAGAGTAATTATCATAGAGTAATTATGTAATTACTCTTTGATAATTACTCTACTTGTATACATAATTACTCTACTTGATTCTCATGTTTAGCACGTTAATTTCATTGGTACGATAACCTTTCCCTATTTATATGTGTTGACAAGTAGAGTAATTATCATAGAGTAATTATGTAATTACTCTATGATAATTACTCTACTTGTATACATAATTACTCTACTTGATTCTCATGTTTAGCACGTTAATTTCATTGGTACGATAACCTTTCCCTATTTATATGTGTTGATTGTGATATTGGTAAATCAAAATGTGTATGACTTTACAAATTTGAATCGTTAGAAATAATGTCTTGCATCTGCTAAGCGTGTTTATGTGCATGGTTTGCATTGAGTGTGTGCACAAATCCAAGTGCGTGTATCTAAGGTGTGAAGGTGGTGGACTGGTGGTGGTGCTTCGAAAAACACAAAATTATAGCAATAATACCTAGTTATAAATCCATATCATTTGTTACATCATAATCATTTGTTACATCATAAGAAAAACCACGTCTATTACTCTACCAGTTTAAAAGATTAAAGTTACGATTATCTATACATCCTTTCTTTACCTGAAAAAATCGTCTATATAATTATATAAATAAGTATAACCAATTAAGTTTTTCGTATTACTTGGTTAAAAATCTCACCATAAAACTCACACAAAACATTTAATATGTAAAAGTAACCATGATTATGCCAAATGAAAATATTTCAAAGTCACAATTTCCAAACCATACATTTTTTATGGATAGAAAAGATACAAACAAGAAAAGTAGTTTTATAACTATATATAACATATTAATCACTTCTAAAATTATTAAAAAGTAAGTAAACTTATTCTAAACTCATGATCAAGTTGTCCCGTATATTTTCCAACATATGACTAAACTTCCACATGTTACCTTGAAACAATGGTACGATAACAAACATTAATTGATTCTATCGTAACAGTGGTTTAATGTTCGATTCTTATTTGAACTTATTTCTTATCGTAATCTTTTGCTGGGCACATGTCTAATCTAATCATAAACATCTGACAATTAGTTCTCATAATTAAATTTTTATTTACATGAAATAAATTAAATTTCATGGTTATACTTGGGGGTGCACAAATCGGTTCCAGAGCAAACCGGTTCGGATTGATCAACAAAAAATGAAAATCAGTACGGGTTGAGACCGACACGGGTTTTGGTTGGGGTATGTTCGGGTTTTGGCCAGTTTATGCCAAGTTGGTTTGAGTTAACCATGTTGGAACTAGTTTATAGTGTGAAGATTATAAATCAGGTTCGAATATACTTGCGCATAAAACACGGTTCCGGACCAACACATGGAATTGAACCCGGCCTACCTGACTTGTAGGAATGGCAATGAGTTGGGTTTGGGCCGGGTTTAGGTATTCCCAAAGCCATACCCGATTATTAAAGCACGTCTCAAACCCGTCAGGTTTTAATCGAGTAATTACCCATCGGTTTCGGGTATTCTTATCGGGTTTTGATAAAATACTCGTCTGGTATAGCCGACTCAAAATCTATCGGCTTCTATTGAATTCTGACAAAATATAACTAATTAATTACAAATAATGACTACCATAAAATTGAAATGTCCCAAATAATTGTTATAAACAAGTAATATATGTGGAATATACTATCTATAAATATATATATAATATAAAAAAGGTTATGTCTGGTACATCGGGTAAATGCTATTGGGAAATCAGATATATTACAAATCTCAAACCCATCCCAAACCCTAATGGGTTGGTTATTACCCGTCCCATTATGTCAGGATTCGGGTTTTCGCATCGGGTTTGAGTTTTATTGTCATCCCTACCGACCTGTGGCATGTGGGTACAATTTAGGTTCTAGTTCCTCAAAGAAATCGGAACCACTAATACCAGTTCCACCTCTACACGCTAGCAACCCGGACCCGACCCGGGCAAAAGGTAATAAGCACCCAGCCAATCCCGACCTTACTCAGAACCAGTTCCAATCCAACCCGGTTCTTGATTTGTTGATCAAACCCGAAACCTCTATTTTAAAAATCCCAATTTATGCACCTCTAGTTCTGAACCTACAGTTTTAATCGGGTCAAAACCGGTTTCAAACCTATGTGAAAGAAAAACGGAGGTATGGTGTGAAACCACATATCTTAACCGGACCCACCACCAAACACAAAGAACCACCGGAACCCGTAATTTGCTCGGCGGAATAATAATTTCCAACCCAACCAAAACCACGTTATTACTATTACAATAACATTACACCAAAATATAATCTTTACTACACCTAATGTAATTTAATTATATTAATAATAATATTAACCGCTCCAAAATTTTCCCCAAAAATCCAATCTTTTTCCTGATTCCACCTTCCAATTTCAACCCCAATCAATATTATTATTATTATTATTATTATTATTATTATTATTATTATTATTATTATTCTTTTTCTTTCAATTTCATTTCTTGATCTGCTTATTCTTCGGGTCCGAAACAAACAACTTAACTGTTGATCGCCCACTACTACATGCCTCCAATTTAGCTGTGTATAATTTTCTATGTACAGAACAAAAGGGGTGTAATCATAATTACACAAAACCCACCAAATCATTTGTGGGTTTTTGTTCTTGGGCATGGGTGGCTGTCTTCCATGCTTTGGTTCATCGGATAAAGATGCAAATGGTGTCAACAAACAAGTGTCCAGTAATAATAATAATAATGGGAAAGAGGGTTCAGTTGCTCATCATGTCACTAGGGTTAGTTCAGGTAATTATAATTCATCTATTTCTTATGTGGTTTTTTAGGGTTAGTGACTTCAATTTGTAATCTTGATCTGTTGGGTTGCTTGGATTCTTGATTTGATGAATTGGGTGTTTGATAATTTGCATGATATTGGATTGGTTTGATGTAATGTGGTGGTTCATGTCATCAATTTATGATCTTTTATGTGATTTCGTAGGGTTGGTGACTTAAATTTCCAATCTTGATCTGTTGGGTTGCTTGGATTCTTGATTTGGTGAATTGTGTGTTTGATAATTTGCATGATTTTGAATTAGGTTGAAATAATGTGGCAGTTCAAGTCATCAATTTATGATCTTTAATGTGATTTTGTAGGGTTAGTGGCTTCAGTTTTTAATCTTGATTTGCTGGGATGTTTAGATTCTTGATTTGGTGAATTGGGTGTTTGATAATTTGCATGATTTTGAGTTCTTTTGTATTAATGTGGTGGTTCAAGTCATTATGATCTTTTATGTGATTTCTTAGGGTTAGTGACTTCAATTTCCGATCTTGATCTGTTGTGTTGTTTAGATTCATGATTTGATGAATGGAATGTTTTTTAAAATTTGCATGATTTTGAATTGGGTTAAAATAATGTGGTGGTTCAAGAATGTAAGTTGGAGATCCGTGGATACGTGTTTAATTGCATAATTTGTATAGGGAAATCGAAATCATCTCGGATTAGTTTGGATCATAAGAAAGAGCAGGTGGTTGCAAAAGATGGACAGCCAGCAAACATTGCAGCGCAAACGTTTACTTTTCGTGAGCTTGCTGCAGCAACCAAGAATTTTAGGCCCGAATCTTTGCTAGGAGAAGGCGGTTTTGGGTGTGTTTACAAAGGTCGTTTGGAAAGCACGGGACAGGTGAATCTATGTGTCCATAGTTTCAGTTTGAAATGTGTATCCAAACTCCCCTGTATGTTATGTTTTACGTGTCAGTGTTAGTTGGCATTGCCAATGTAATAAGTTATTTGCAGGTAGTTGCAGTGAAACAGCTTGATAGAAATGGTCTTCAAGGGAATAGAGAGTTTTTGGTGGAGGTTTTAATGCTAAGCCTCTTACATCATCCGAATCTAGTTAATTTAATAGGTTACTGTGCAGATGGAGACCAACGCCTTCTTGTTTATGAGTTTATGCCTTTGGGATCACTCGAAGATCATTTGCATGGTCAGATTCATTTGTTTCTTCATTATTTTAATTTGTTTTATACATCATCATTATTCTTGTTATTGTTACTTGACTCCAAGCTTGTGTTATTTCACCTTTTAGTTGATAGTTAGACACAGTTGTTGTTTCTGGTTCATTAAGTTTTTATCAAAAGGACATGACATTGTTATCTAAATTTAACAGTTTTTACACAAGTATGCTTTTAAGTCGTTAATCACCACATTATTGTATTTATATCCGTGTGGCTGCTTCTTTTGTCTGGACTCAACTGATTCACTTGCAAAACCTCCAGTTGTAGCATTAACATTTGATCTGATTTAGATTTGTGAATAAAAGAAACTCATAACAATGTGTATATTTATGACCATGCATAAAAGAAACACACCCCTTTGATTGCATCACCCAAATTTAACATTGCACTTATAAAAGAATGTTCTTAACATCACCATCATCTGTCTTTTCTTTGTGAGCCTTTTGCTTTTGCACTGCTTTAGCATTCATGCCACTGCCTTTGTGTCTCTTATCGGGAATGAACTTTTACAACGAGCATCACCTTTGACCTTGACTTGTTGATCGTTGATTTAAGTTTGTTGATCTGTACATTGTTGTTCTTGTTAGTAGTTGGTTAATTGACTCCATAAATTGGCATGTTTGCAATATGAGCTATTTTTTAGGTTTATGACATTGTAACTTATGGTGATTCGGACTAATTTTATATAAATCTCAGTGATTGTAACTATCTGATGTTTGTTTAGCTGATTTTGAGTTTAAGTTCTTATTGTTATATCCTTTGTCTGTTAGGCGATTATAGACATCACTTTTTCTTGCAGTCACTTTTTTATATTGATAATCCTTTTGTCTGTTGAAATATTTAATTAAAACTTAAAATTTGGCTGCTTCTATTATACTTTCTAGATCTTCCAGCAGATAAAGAACCGTTGGACTGGAACACGCGTATGAAAATAGCTGCGGGTGCAGCCAAGGGTTTGGAATATTTACATGACAAAGCAAACCCTCCCGTCATATACCGAGACTTAAAATCATCGAACATTCTTCTCGATGAAGGCTTCCACCCTAAACTCTCGGATTTTGGCCTAGCAAAACTGGGACCCGTAGGCGATAAAACTCATGTTTCTACCCGAGTTATGGGCACATACGGCTACTGTGCTCCCGAATATGCCATGACCGGTCAACTCACTTTGAAGTCTGATGTCTATAGTTTTGGGGTCGTCTTTCTTGAACTTATCACGGGCCGCAAAGCCATTGATAATACCCGTGGTCCCGGTGAACAAAATCTTGTTGCATGGGTAAGTAAGTTACTAATGCATTTGATATTAATAATGTGGAGGTGGCAAAATGAAATGGGTGGGGTGGTTAATGGGTTAAAACTCAAAAAATGGGTTTTTGTAGTTGACCCAAAATATTATTTATCGTAAATATACCTTTTTTCAAAGTAAAAAATAACATGTATGACTTGTTACGAGGGTGTAAACGAGCTGAGCCTGAGCTTAACAAGACCTTGAGCTTGGCTTGTTTATTATGAATTAATTAATATACATTTAAAATAATTATATATAATATATATGTTTATAAATTTTGATTATAGTTTTTATATATAACATAATCTATATTCATAACTCGTAAGTAATTAATTTTATCTTAATTTTACACAATTATTATATAAATATATATTTATTTAACATATTAGATAAAAAAATGTATTAGCAGGCTCGTTTAGGCGGGAAAATATCGGATGGGGCCATTTACGGGATAAAACGTCTAATTTTTCAAGTTGACCCAAAATATTATTTCTTGAAAAAATGTTTTTTTGGATTATTTGAGAAATATTTTGAATAATCGACGATGAGGTTTTTTTGCATTAAAATATGTATTTCCTATTTATATTTAATTTGTAGGCCCGGCCGCTTTTCAAAGACCGGAGGAAATTCCCGAAAATGGCGGACCCATTATTGCAAGGTCGGTATCCAGTTCGAGGGCTTTACCAAGCACTTGCGGTTGCAGCCATGTGTTTACAAGAACAGGCCGCCACACGGCCTCTTATTGGTGATGTCGTGACCGCTTTAACCTACTTAGCCTCTCAAACCTACGACCCAGAAGCAGCCCGAACCGAGCGAGCTGGTCGAGGCAGTGGGTCAGGTACTCCCAGGAGTCGCACAGACCGCAGGAACCCTAGTGATGGTGGTCTGGACAACCTTGAAGAGTCCGTGCGTGAGCCACGCGCGCACGGGTCGCCTTCTACTTACAAAAACTCACCGGACTACAGAAGAATAACAATAAACACTCGTTCTGATGCCGGGGATGGTGAAAGCAGTAATAATGGTGTGGGGTCGGGTCGGAAATGGGGGTTGGTGGATGAGACGGATTCGCAGAAGAATAGTCCCGGGAGTACGGGGCGGGCTAGGAATCGGGACCTTGATCGGGAACGGGCTGTGGCGGAGGCGAAAATGTGGGGGGAGAATTGGAGAGAGAGAAAGAGGACAGACACAATGGGTGGTGGAAGTTTTGATGCTACAAACGTGTGATGGATGGAATTAAGGTTGGTTGTGTTTTGTTTCATGAGCAAATAAGAGTGAGTTGTTATGGTATGTTGGTTGGTTGGTTGGTTTTTAACTATATATCTGTGGGAGATAAAGGAAGAGGGGAAGTGGAGTTGACTTTTGTAAAAAGAATGAATGATATTTGCTTTGACTGGTTTATTCAAACTTGGTAATTATATCATGGATTTGAGGTAAGTTTTTTTTTCTTTTTTGTTTTATTTTGTGTATTCATGTTTGTACCTGTTTGACCAAATGTGGTAAACATATGCATGTCTTCTGCTGAGTAGCTATGCTATGCATGTTTCAAACCGGAAATCTTATCTTTTGTGTAATATTCTTGTGTTATTGATAAGCTGCATACCAGCAGTAACTCTGTGAAAGTGGTCTAACAATGCAAATCTTATCAAGGCAGTCGAACGGAATATTACGAATCTCTGACCTGACTATCAGAATGATTTAACTTTGATTTGAATGATAGTTTCAACCTTTTGTCTTGATATAAACCCTATATCATTGCATAATTTGGCATTGAAAGTTCAATGAGATAGGCTTGTCTCTTAGCAGTTGTTGCCTCTCAATGGGAAGTTTTGGGTTCTAACTTTAAAATGAGTGGTTTTTGAATCTTTTGAATAACTTTAAAATACCTTATACATGTTTGAATAAGTTCAGAAATTCTAAAGTTATTAAGCTTTGTTTTCAATTTAATTAGTTTTTGCATTCTAATAGGGAGTTGCGGCGTAGCTTATTGCTTATTTAATTATCAACCACCTATATTTATAATCATTTGAAATTGGTGAAATCTATATGAATACTATCTCCTTGAGACTTCACTTGGCTAAATATAGAATTAAGTTCAGTAAGACCCCTTTTGAAGGTGTGCATACAATTTAGCCCTTAAAAGATAAGTCAATAGTCCCACATCCACAATTATAACTAAAAAATAATCAAATTCTATAATGACTATATGAGTGTACGACAACCCCTTTCAAGTTTCACCTGTATCTATATCCCCCCACCCAACCACATGTACCACAGTCAATCTAAACTGGATCCTGCTGCTTTCTCTCTTCTTGTAAAGACCTAAAAATCCTGCCTGCAAACTCTGTTGCCAATCTGGCGTTACGAGGCACAACTCTAATGGCCCGAGTCGGTTCTGAGGGGCCTTCAAACGGAGGACGTGTAGGGAAAAGAGCAAGGGCATCACGAGTTTTTGTTCCACTTGAACAACTTGCAGTACTGACTTGCACCTCATTGTTTGACTCATGAAAGTTGACCACGGTTCCAACCTCACGCGAGCTCTGACACTGCAAATTAAACAGGTTCGAGTTCATTTTTTCACCACCGGATGGGCTAATTGCTGTGGTTCCATAAGGAGGGAAGTAACCATGCATGGGTGTATGTACCAGCGGTTGGAACCCGTTGGCCCATTGGTAAGGTGGAACTCCATGGTTTACAAAGTTATGACCTGTTATCAATAATGTGATCTTGTAAACGTATTAAAGCTTTATAACAAGCAAACACAAAGTGTTTGCGAGTCAACCCAACCCGTTTTGACCTGTTATCAGTCGTATGACCTTTGCAATCGTTATTAGTTAATAACATAACAATTTATATAAAAACAGACTGAAGTGTTTGCGGGTGGTCAACCCAGCCCGTTTTGACCAGTTACCGAAAGAGGCCTTACCAGGAGGAGGTCCAGGGCCTGGGGTCATGTATCCAGGTGCAGGGTACGGCTTGTAGATAAGTCCTTCAGATGGTGACATTACAGGGATTAGCCATTGTTGACCGGGCTGTTGACTCCACGGGTCCTTTTTCGGGTCTGCTGGTGGTAACGGATACCTTGTTGAAGTGGACCCATAGCTGTTTTGGACTGAAGAAAGAGGCGCCTTCTCGAAAACTTTTTCAGCTGAGAGTGAGAATTTCCTCTTATCATCCTTTGGCTTTACATGGTAATGTTTGACTTCGGGTGCATTTGCAGACGATATCGGAACATAATCAATAGGAATCTTTTGTATTTGAGAAACTTTAGTAGGTTTTCCCATAAATGCAACGGTATCAATCGTTACTTGGGGTGACCCTGCAATTAGTCTTTGAACCTGATGAACCATAAGGTGAGCGGGTAAAAATTAAGAAATATTAGACAGGTACTGTAAGACTATATTCATATAACCACGTTTATGTAAAAACAGTTTACCTTTATTAATCTATGCAGTTCAGACACTTGAACAGCAAATACTCTTTGTTGACTACAAACAACGCAAACACATATTAAAATAACAGTAAATACTCTAGGTGACAAGCTTGATTACTATTGACATATATACGTGTGTGCATTAATGTATAGTTAGAGAATACAATCACTTACTTAATAATAGCTTTTCTCGCCTTCCAAAAAAGCTTTTGACCAATCATTCCCACAACATCATCAGGAGAAACACCAGCTCCGGCCCTAATATTATGGTCAACAGATTCAATTACACGATCCCGTGAGCTTTCATTACACAGTAATCTGACAGAATCAGTATTTGAAACATTTTTATGACCAAAACTTGAAGAAGCACTTGTTTCCTTCAGTTGAGTTGTATTTCTTTCACTAGTTTTTTTAGCATTTGTTAAAGAATTTGAATAAGCTAAATCGTAGGGAGAGAATGTTTTGTTATCTTTGTGTTGATGATTCCCACTATGATTAAAGTTCGGGACAATAAAGTCGTCATGCTGTTTCTTTTTCTGATTATTAGTTTCATCAGCTGCGCGCGTCGAAGGCGTTTGCGGATGTGGAACAAACGAACCCCTGTCACTCACACCCCCCTATATTCATAAGATCATTACAGAACTTATCAGCTAATATAAAACCTAGTCATCACTGCTATGATAATAACTCATCTCAAACACTTAGATTTAAACATTTAAAAGGCAACTTGATAACATGTGTTGTTAGTTCTATGTTTTTGTTTTAAGTTTTACCTCACTACTGAATCTCTTTGAAGGCAGACTAAGTTGTTCATACAGCGCCATCTTGTTTCTTGGAGGTGCGCGCGGGCCTCCTTTTTCTGTATCATTTACATGAATTCTATGAAACATTATGTCATTAATCCCTTTCTTCATCTTTTTCTCTCACCTTCAAAAATCAATACCAGTTAATCTGAAAAAAAAAAAAAAACCCATGAAAAATTAAAACAACCATTCTGAAGAATTCGTTAATCAGAAACACAAGTTAGATCGTATCTCGATCTTAGTAATTCTCATTAACTCGAAAATTGCAAGTTCTCGGGTTTATATAGGGATTACAGGAACTTGAAAAAACATTAATTTGATCATAACTACAATTCCTAGGTTTATACTAGGTTTATAATTCACTAATAAATTAACAAAAAAAGCAAACTCTTGCATCCTTAATTATAATCATATGCTCGATCAAATACCCGAGCCGAGCCTCGAAAGGGACAAGCCAGCCCAAACGGGCGATCACGGGCTAACAAACTCTTATATACATTTCTGTGAAACATTATGTCAAACAGTTGGTGTGCAACTTCAAAAAGTCAACAAAGAAACTAAACTTTGCCATAAAGATTTTCAATTCAACATGTTTACCTAAATCGTTGAATAAACAGTTACCTTAATGTACGTACAGAAATCAAGAAACTCCAGGCACAAGGAAACCAACAATGATGCAAAAGCGATATGTCAAAACAGTTGGTGTGCAGCTTCAAAAGTATAGATATAAAGATTTAGAATTTGTTGATCGAAAACAAAATTGAAGCAAAACCCACTTGGAGGAAGCAGAATCTTCAGTAACCCAGAAGAGAAAATAATTTATTATTATTATTTGTTTTTTTTTTAAAGAAAAATCAATTATTGAACGGGAAACAATGTAAACAAAGGCGGCAAAAACATGGAGAGAGGGTATGGTACGGTATGGGTTGTTTTTCAGTTTGGAAAGAAACATAGAACGGGAAACGCGGGGAAACGTGTGTGAATGAATCTAGCAACGCCTCGAATCTTCCATTCTTGGTCTATGCTAAGGAATCATATTTTAAGCTTCTTTTCAAATAATATTATTTTAACTTTTTCTTATCTAGTAATTGAGAAGTAAAGTGATTCTATTCAAAGGAAATAAAAATGAAATAGATAAAAGAATTTGTAGTTATATAAAAAAACTTTTAAAAATTAATAAAAAGTCATAACTCAAAATTTAATAAAAAATGAAAAAAATTAAAAAACACAAAAATGTTTCCATCGTTTTTCTCGTTCTAAAAAAAACAAAAAAAAGACACAATAGTGAATGAAAAAAATCATTGTTTCTTTTTGTTTATCATTGTGTTTTATGTTTATTTCCGTCATAGATTTTATCTTTTTTTCATGATATTGTATCATATTACTCTACATTGTGTTATATTTTGTTCGGCATTGTGTTATATTTTGCGATCTATTGTGTCTTTTTGTCGTTTTTTAACAATAATGACGGGGGAAACATTTTAGTTTTTTAAATTTGTTAGTTTTTTATTTATATTTTGAGTTATAAATTTTTTATTATTTTTTTTAATTTATTTTTAAAGGGTTTTTTTGTGTGGTTACAAATCTTTCTCACACTTTTCATTTTTGTCAACTTTATATTTTAACTTTACCCAATAATTGAGTATATTATTGTTAATTTTAAAGGTTTTTATGTTGTAGTTACGAAATGGAAGGGTAAGAAAATGAGTTAAGAAATGAGTATTCTTATATATATATATATATATATATATATATATGTATGCATATATATATAGGTTTAAGTTCAAGATAGAAATGAAATTACCGCGAGAAATGAATACGAGCCACTAGTTTTATTTTAGGTTTTAAAAGTTTAAATATAAATGAAAAAGATATGAATGCAACAATAAATGCACACACTCTCTCCAATTAATACAACTAATATAACCATAATAAATCTCTCTCTAATTAATATATCTATATAATTTAACTAAAATAATTAAAAAGATAAAACACTAATTTAGTTTTTATAAATAAAAAAAAATGTCATACAAATGTGTCCATTAAATATAAACAATAAATATACAACCTACATAAAATTATATAACTTACACTTGTTTTGAGCAATAAAAACGTAGAATATACAAAAAAGCATATAACTTACATATTAAATTCGGCATCAACAATTATATAAACTACACAAACATACACATATCCTACACGTGTGTAGGTTATATGTTTTTCGTGTGTAGGTTATGTTTTCTTATTCTTAGAACAAGTGTGGGTTATATGTTATTGTGTAGGTTGTATATTTCACATTTAATGCAAAAATATGTAAGATACGTTTTTGTATTATTCATCACAATGTAACTACGTGTTGATGAATATATTTGATAAGTTGAGTTGGAAGAAATTGGTTTTAAATAGAATTTTTTTAATGTATGAATAAATTGTATTTGTGTAGGATAAAGTTTTCATGTGTAGGTTATATGTTTTCGTGTGCGTGTGTATTTTATTGATGATGAATTTTGTGCGTATGTTATATGTTTTCTTATTCTCAGAATAAGTGTAGGCTATATATTTTTGTGTATGTTGTATTTTTTTTTTGTTGATATTTAATGCTAATCACATGTAAAATAGTTTTTATATTATTTATCACAATATAACTACGTGTTGATGGATATTTATATATTGAGTTAGAAGAAATTTGGATATAAAGAAATTTTAACGTATGAATAAATTGTACTTGTGTAGGATAAATTGTACTTGTGTAGGATAAAAGTTTGGATAGAAAATAAATTAATTCTTAATATTTTTCAATTATAGTAATTTAATTAGTTATATTAATTTAATAGATATATTAATTGAAGAGAGAGATGCATTTATAATTTTTTAATTATTCTTGAAGCTTTTAAAACCTAAAATAAAACTAGTGACCCATATTCATTTCTTGCATTTCTCGCAGTAATTTCATTTCTCTCTTGAACCATCCCATATATATATATAGGATAGAATACGAAAATCCTTTATCGTACAATAGGTACGCGACATTCTGGAACGTCCGTCTTCAATAACCATCCTAATCCTAAAATCACAATTACGCGAGCCGGCCTCCGTCAACCTCTGATCCCGTCGATTCCGTCCACCTTCACCGTCGTCGTTCAACGATTCCGTCCGCCATCCACCTTCGCGACCACCATATTCTTCCGACACAACCATCAATCGTTGCTCACATGTCAGTTGATAAAATTGCCCAATTGAAATTGAAATTGTTGAACTAATTGATTAATTAAACTTTGAAACTGGTCCAATTAATAATCAATTTGAAGTTTCAATTAATCAATTTTGAGTTTTGTAGAAACCCAGTTGCATACGCTCCATATATTTGTTCATATGATCGAATCAATGATCAAATTAACGGTCGATTGGCGATTGTTTGATGATTATAAGATTATATGAAGTGATTTCAGTGTTCAATTTCATGTTTACAGATGCTTAATTTTTTTTGTTAGTTTTAGAAGTTCTAAACACACAGAACTTCTTAGAACTTTTAAACTTTATCAAAACTTCTAAACTTTTTTGAACACCCAGAACTTCTAAACTTTATCATAACTTCTAATTTTTTTTTAACAACCTGAACTTCTTAGAACGTATAAGAATGTTTAAAAATGTTCATTTTTTTGAACACCCCGGTCTTCTTTGAATGTATTAGAACGTGTAAAGATGTTCTTTTTTGGTTAGAACGTTTAAAGGTATTCAGTTTTGTTTTAGAACGTTTAAACATAATATTTGTACTGAACTTATAAACAACATTTATTAAAAATGTATAAACAGAACGTATAAACTTTTTGTACTGAACTTTTAAAGTTTAACTGATTTTGTTCTGAACGTTTAAACAGAACATATAATACGTTTAAACAGAACGTATAAACTTAATGTTAATACGTTCAATGTCAAAACCCGGAACTCAAAACTCAAAATTAATCGACGGAAGCTTCAAATTGATGATTAATTGGATCAATTTCAAGGTTAGTTGATCAATTAGGCTCATCAACAATTTCAATTTCAATTAGAAATTGCTTAACTGACATGTGACCAACGATCGATGGTGGTGCTCATGACAGTAGACGATGGTCGCGACGGTGGAATTTGACGGGTATGCGTTAAGTATTTTTAGGTTAATTACAATTATGCCACTGAGAATTTTTAATTTCATTAGAATCGGTGGTGCAGGAAGTTGCGTATGTAATGTACGATAAGCGATTATTGTACGTTAACTCACCCATATATATATATATATATATATATATATATATATATATATATATATAGTTATCCTAAAAACAAGTAGTTTCCTAGGAAGACTAAGAATAAATCATAGTGTAAGGCCCCGAACCCGGTAGCCCTACTTTAGCGTCGGATTTACTCATAAACACAGTTCTTCAATTCAGAGTTTATTAAAACTTTTCGCGGAATATAAAACATCGATCATTTGTTACAAAACATTAAATCTTTTATTTGATACCATAACACAAAACTTTATATTTAAAACATCTTTACTTCTTTCTTCAGATGCCAGCCGTTCAATCCATGCCATGCGTCATCCTCTTGCTAGCTCTGTAATCGGCTCACCTGCGTGCATACTAAAAGTCAGCTACGCTGAGTGAGTTCTAGTTAATCAAGCAACATACAATCTATTCCCATATATTAGTTCCCGTATCCGAAGACACATATTACTACCTTAACCTTGTATAAATATCCATAGGAGGATCGTCACGTAATATCTATTAAAAGAATCATTACCATTACCCTACCATATATAATTTCCATAGGAGGAACACTATACTATCCATAGAAGGAACACTTTACTATCCATAAAAGGAACACTATACCTTCCATAAAAGGAACACTATACTTTATTATTTAATATCCATGTAAGGAGCTAGTCACTTCCCTTGACGATACGTGCAATATCCGAAGATCGTTCACGTACCGTCAAGCAATCATTCATATCGAT
Organism: Bidens hawaiensis; assembly: GCF_021521415.1. NCBI lineage: Eukaryota > Viridiplantae > Streptophyta > Magnoliopsida > Asterales > Asteraceae > Bidens > Bidens hawaiensis. The sequence goes on from NW_027494734.1 coordinate 23,757, forward strand.
CACATATACCATACACGGCATACACGTAAAATTATATCCTTTCATTCATACTTTCTTACTTTCTTTTGTATTATCTTACTTTCATATCTTACGTTATAAAGAGCATTACGCCCTACATTCCTCGAGTATTACTAGGGCTCGGTACCCTCTTCGTAACCATACAACCATACGTTATCATTTCTTTCTTCTACTATCTCTATCATATTCATACACATAAACCTACATAACATACTTACCTTATTCTTAGCGCTGCAACCTGACAGTACGTGCAATATCCGAAGATCGTTCACGTACCATCAAGCAATCATTCATATATTTCACATTATCCATATAAGGCATACACTTATCTCTTAGGATAAGTGTATTAACAAACATATTGAGTATGCACACAGCCCCGAAAACGTAACACATAAATGGGGCTAGAAACTCACCTGAATTCTGCTTCTTTTTCTGATAGCTGTAAATCCCTTCTCTATCTGAGCTCGGCTGACTGTACAAGTTACACGTATCAATACTCGTCTGATCTAATCTGGTGGCCTAGTATTAGCTTACTTAACTTATCGCTTTTTAATTTATTTTCTAATCAAACTTAGCTCTAGGCGAAGTTAACCTTAGGCGAACTTAGCTGTAGGCGAAGTTACCAGCTAGGCGAACTTAGCTTTACAGCGAAGTTGCCATCAGGCGAACTTGGCTTCAGGCGAAGTTGTCATCAGGCGAACTTGGCCTCAGGCGAAGTTACCAGTTAGGCGAACTTAACTTTACAGCGAAGTTGCCATTAGGCGAACTTAGCTTGCAGGCGAAGTTCATCAGGCGAACTTAGCTTGCAGGCGAAGTTCATCAGGCGAACTTAGCTTGCAGGCAAAGTTCATCGCGTTGAAGGCGAAGTTGCCCAGATGCAGGCGAAGTTACCCAGACAGCCGCTGTTCGGTTTCTTTCCAGCATTTTGAGCGATTTTAACACCCTTGCTATGGTTCAATATCACCCACTACGCTTCCCGACCATTTTTGGTCGCTTATACACTAAAAAGCTTGGATCTTTAAACCTCAAAGATCAAGAATCATACCTTTTTGAGCTTGTTTGGATCTCGTTTAACTTGTTAACACAACTAATCGCTCTCTCTCTCGGACCTGCCCGATTCTTCCCTTGGCTCAGCCGGTTCCGGCGAAGTTAGTGGGTATGTGTGTGTTAGGGAGTTTGGTGAAATATGAAAGATATTTTGGGGTTTATGGGATATTTATATCCCTGAAATCCCATGGACCTAAGGCCCATTCTTATTTAACCCATCTCTATTAATCCAAATCCATAACCAACGTCCATTACCCGACACTAGCCCGACCCATACCAACTCCTATTCTTTTATTTATTTCCTGATAACCCGAGTAAACTTTCCCTCTATTATTAAGTAATATAATTAATATTATCTTGAAATTTCGGGATGTTACACATAGCCATATGATCATATCAATCAATGGTTGAGATTAAAATTCCCAAAAACCGTCATAGTTTCCTAGAATTACCCTTTCATCATAACCGACATAGTCTCCTAGAATTATTCTTTCACCATAGGTTTTAATGTCAAATGTCAAAATTCTATTGGTTTTTACCATTCCTAGCTAGAAAACTACTTTTTATTTGAAACCTTTTCTCTATATGTGTGTGTGTGTGTATTACTGCTAGTATTAAGCCCCCCCATGTTGCGGTGAGGGTGTAAAATCATTAAAAAGAAGGTAACATTGAAATGTTTCTTGAAGAAGTCGTAGAACTCGTGCTTTGCGACGAGATTGTTAAACCTAGTGAAAAGTAAAGGTGAACACATTGAAACCCGTACACCTGTTTCGACATATTAGCGTGCAAATATTTGATTGAATAGAAAAGAAAAACTAACTTGACTTAGAACTTGCGCTGCAATGTGGCTGTTAAAATCCGGGGGTAGTAAAAACGTTGAGTCTATTTACTTTAGACCGAGACGTTAAACAAATAAGTTATAAAAGATGAAAGAATTAGAAATCAAATGGTTTAAAACTAAAAAATGGGAAATACGTTAAAAGTGAAAAAAAAGGGATTAAACTAATAAAAAAATATTGAAAAAGCATACAATACAACCTCTCATGTAGAGCCTTTTCTATTTGTTATATATATATAATGCTATATGATATATAAAAATAATATTTGTTACGGGGTTGTATAAATTTTTCGTTTCTAATACTGTGAATATATATATATATATATATATATATATATTTAATTTTAGTTTATTTATTGTAAGAAGTTAATAATATACTTGAAACCATTTTAATTAATTTATGTTGGGATATGTTCATTTTTAATGAAACGTTGAATAAATTATCTACTTAATTTTTTATATTTATTCATTTATGTTCAGTTGTTATGATATTATTTTATGAAACTTTTCATTTAAGTAAAACTTGAAAGAAAAAAATCGTTAATGTAACTAAATCCATATTGAGAAATTAAATTATGGTTTGATTACAGGGTTTGTTTTACATTTAACTTTTCTAATACTGATATATATTTTTGTATTTTAATTTTATTTATTGTAAGAAAATTAATAATATACTTAGGGTTCGTGTAAGGCCTCATTACCGGTTCCCTACTTTTGACGTTGGATTTACTCATAAACACAGTTCTAAATATCAGAGTTAATTAAAACATTCGCGGAATATTAACAACTTTCAAGAACATTACAATTAAGTTCATAACTTTGTCTTTAACGAACATATTGTCTTTCAAATCAAAACATTAATTAAAAATGTCTTAGGTCTTCAGATGCCAGACTCTTTATCCTCCTGCCATGTGCCCCCGCTCAAGCCAGCTGTCTCATTCTACTCACCTGCGTGCATACTAAAAGTCAGCCACGCTAAGTGAGTTCTAGTTAATCACATAACATACAATACATTCATAACTACATACTTTCGGTTATGATGTACTTACTTACCTTCGTACTTTCTTTCTTTCATATACTTACCTTACGTTTTAAAGAGCATTACGCCCTATAACCTCGCATATATTATTAAGGTATGCAACCCTTTAACCTTTGCATATATTATTAGGGTATACAACCATTTATCCTTCGCATATATTATTAGGGTATGCAACCCTTTATCCTTCGCATATATTATTAGGGTATGCAACCCTTTAGCCTTCGCATGTATTATTAGGGTATGCAACCCTTTGACCTTACCTTACCTTTCATTATCATATCCATACATTTAATACCATACACAATATAATCGTGCATACTCCCTTATTCACATACACATATCATACATACTATACTATACTTGCCTTAACAATATGTGCAATACCCGAAGGTCGTTCACGTACTGTCAAACATACATACATAACTATCACAATCGTCATTAAGACATACACTTATCATATAAAGTAAGTGTATTAACATTCACATCGAGTATGCATACAGCCCCGAAAACACAATAAGGAAATGGGGCTAGAAACTCACCTCTCACCTGAATGCGGTTACGTTCACCGTTAATCGTAATCCATTTCTTGAGCTGTGCACGGCTAACTGTATAATATTTACATGTATCAATTAACTATTACTACTCATATCGTATTTCTATCTTTATATAACCCACAACGAACGGGGGTCTGGGGGCAGCGCCCCTGGCAGCGGGGTCCAAGGGGCAGAGCCCCTGGCTGGGTTAAGCTGCCAGGTCAGCTTGGAAAAATTTTATTTTCATTAACTGTCTTAACACATTTCCCACTAGGATTTTTAATTTATTTTCTAATTCGCTAACCCATTCACTATAACGAATTAAGCCTAATTTGTTGGCTAATTCGTTATCATTCATGTCTGATTCGTTAGTTTAATTCGTTACTTATCATGACGAATTGGGTAAATAACGAATCACTTGATTCGTCATCTGGTTCGTTATCCTCGTTCGCTAGCCTAATTCGTTATCTAACGTGACCTGATTCGTTATCTTGATATAACGAATGGGCAGATAACGAATTAAAGGTTCATTCGTTATTAAATCACACGAATTAGTCTCATTCGTTATGAACGCGCAACGAATTGATCAATTATAACGAATCACCCATGTTCTTATCCAGACTTTGACTTAAGGTCAAAGTCAAAATTATCAAGAACACGAGCTGGTCAACCGATCTTAGATCTGCAATTAAATCTTCGTTTATTAACGAAACATCATGATTTTGGTATTTTTGGATTCGGAATTACAACGCCTACAACCCTAACCCTTTGTCCGTCTAAATAATCATGTTTAAGGGGTGCGATTTGAGCATATATGTTACGGGTTCATCATACTAACAATTAACCTATCAACTGTGATCAATTTCAGTAAGTTTAGCTTCGTTGGATTCGTTTTTGCCATACTAAAACAGATCTATGATTATCTAAATGAATCCGGACCTAAACGAATGATTTCTAATCGTAAATGTACCTTAGACGAGTCGAACTACGAACATGAGCTGGTCTTTGATGTAGGTTCGGTTCGTCTCAACGTTCTAGCACCAACAATCTCGGTTTTCAACTTCGGATCTAGGCTCGGGTCAAAGGATAATCTTGTGTGTGTTTTTGATGGTGTAGGCTAGGGTGTAGAGATGGATAAAAATGGAAAGATTTAGGGTTTAAGGGATATTTATACTCCCTTAAGCGCATGGACCTAAGGCCCATTCCATCTTTTATTCTATCTTTTAAAGTCCAAGCCCGCCTTCTATTAGTTTATTTATTTAAACCGATAACAACACACTATAAAATAAACGAAATTTATTTTATCATTATAACCAAAAGTAGGATGTTACAGTTCGATAATGAAATTGTCTCACAAATAAATGAGATGTTATAACCCGTTTAAAAGTTATCTGGGTTTGATAATACCCATAACCCGCTTATTTTTTTTTACTATAAAATTGTTTCATAATTATAAACAATATTTTTTTAAATCATATATTAATTTTTAGTATATCCCTATTTTATCGGATTTTCATATAAAAAATATTTTGTGAGATTAATTTTTAATATAATAAGACGTTATAAAACGTTTAATGACTACCTGTGTTTGGTGAGATCCATAATAAATTAAAAGATTTAATTAACAAAGATTAAATTGTTATTTTGGCTGTTTATATCCCATAGCTCATTCAGCTTGGAATGAAATTTTTGAGCGAATGAATCTTGGATATTTAATTTTGTTAGTGTTTCCTTTAAAATTTCAAAAATTAAACGTTATATGACATGAATTGCTTGAATCAAAATAGCAGTTCACTAATTAAAAATTAAACTAATACTTAAGTTGCCTTGGGAGACTTCTCAGAAGGTTATCGACCCACACACTCCTTCCACATGGGTGAATGTCGGGCTCAAGCTTGCGAGACAGTTTGAGGCTTGAGCCTGGGTTCAGGCTCGTTTCCTTAAAACAAAAAATCTTATTTGTAGGCTCGAGCTCATTTATACATGTCTCAGTTCAAGATTTTAATGAGCCGATCATGCATAGTTCACAAGTAGAAGCGCCTTAGCTCGTTTACATGACTTTACAATTTACACCCCGCTTCACATCTTCCATCCGTAAATGGCTTTCACGGTCACAATCAACTCTTCTCTCCTCCCCCCCCCCCTCGCTCCTCCTCGGTATCTCGATCTCTTCACCTCAACCCATAAATTACCTCCCGAATATTGTGAGCGTAGGGCCGATATGTATTCCTAGCGGTTATGTCTTATACGTGAGATGGTATGTTTACACGTGAGATCCTTTGCAAAAAAAGAAAAATAATAATAATTAAATTAGCAAGGGCCTAATGGTATTTTGGTATAATATAACGTATAAGGTGTTTCTTTCTTTGTAGATTAAGGGTTCGAGTCAGATGGTGCACATTTGTGTAGAAAAGGATAGAAGGATAGTGTACTATTATAGTTCAACACTAACTGTACATTATATAATTATTAAAAAGCAACTTACTCACAGAAAGTTACTATTCATAAGCCAAACCATTAATTTTCTGTCACGTTGCAAACTTTTACCTATTCCAAGACGGGCCTCTCCTGTCCTGTGGACGCTTCTTCGGTTCTTCCTTACCACCACAGCAGTTCCAATAACTCCTCCTCTGTATCTACAACGACTGCACCTCTGATTGTCTTCAAGCATGCATGGTGTTTGAGTGATGAAGATATCTCCGGCAGCTCGGTAAGCGTCACGACAGTGGCGGCGACCTGATTGTCTCTCTCTATGCTTTATTACCTGCAGCGATATGGTGAGAGGCGGTGGTTTCTGCGTTTTATATTTGTAATTGAGGTTATTCAGTTGCCGGTGGTCGGTCGTTCCACGGCGCCTATGGTATTGTATAACCATGTGTTGAAAACCAATCCTAGTACAGATATATAATTCATCTGATTAGCATGGCAAATAGCAAAAATTCGGAAAAAGAATAGAGATAATTAAAATTGTTTTCTAGTAATTCTTTTTTTCAGATTTTGAGTCCAAAATAAGAGTTAATGACCATTTTCGTCCCTATGGTTTGCTACTTTTGCCACTTTAGTCCAAAGTTTGAAATTTTATCAATTTAGTCTTCATAGTTTTAAATATTAGCCTATTACGTCCCATCCGTCTAACAGCATCCTACTATGCTGTTAGTTTAAAGGTATTTTTGTCTTTCTCCTTTTTATTTTGAGTTAATGGTCATTTTCGTCCCTGTGGTTTAATACTTTTTCCACTTCAGTCCAAAGTTTGAAAATTTGTCATTTTAATTTTCAATTTAATTTAGTTTTCTTTGTGTCTATAACCCTGGAGAGCATAATCCAAGCCCAAAACCGGTCTGCATTTACTTTGTCGACAACAGTAATCATACTCCCTTTTCTCGTAATTAGTTTCTAGATGGTTCCTAAACTCTCCCACATGGTGGAATTCAATGGTAAAGTGGTCAAAGCAATTCCCTGAAACCGAATTGTATAGAAAAAACTAAATATTGTTTCTTTGATGAACGCATAATAGTTAGGGTTTAGAGATTAACATATCGTAACGAAAATCTAGGTCGAAATCAACTATTATACATTAATCAAAGAAACGATTTTTAGTTTTATCTGTACAATTCGGTTTCAGGGAATTACCTTGACCATTTTACCATTGAATTCCACCATGAAGAGGTATGATTACTGTTGTCAACAGAGTAAATGCATACTAGTATTGGTGTTTGCTCGATGGTTTTGAGCTTGAATTATACTCTTCAGGGTTATTGACAAAAAAAATTGAATTAAACTGAACATCTAATTGACTAATTTTCAAACTTTGGACTGAAGTGACAAATTTTAAACCAAAGGGACTAAAATGACCATTAACTCAAATTAAAAAAGAGAAAGACAAAAATACCCTTAAACTAACGGCATAGCTGGATGTCGTTAGACGGATGAGACGTAATTGGCTAATATTTAAAACTATGAGGACTAAATTGACAAAATTTCAAGCTTTGGACTGAAGTGGCGAAAGTAGCAAACCACAGAGACGAAAATGGTCATTAACTCCCAAAAGAATTATGATTTGTCGATGATAAAAATTTATCTATACGCATATATCTATAGTAAAGATAATGTTTATTTAATAGAAAACTAGAATTTTACCCTGCGCGTTGCGCCGGGGCATGCTTGTAAAACTCAGACGGATTCGGTCTCGGGCGTTGAGACGGTAAGTCGACTCGAATTCAGCCGGTTTCGTTACGGTACTAGAACTAAAACAAAACTGGCAGTCCGTCGGTTTTCGTTACGGTGGTACTGGAACTAAAACAAAGTGTAGTGGCTATACGCGAATTTGGTCTGTTTCCTTTATGTACGTAACGGTACCATAACTAAAACAAAATTGGTATCCGGTCGGTTTTCATTACGTTCATTATTACCGGATTTAAAACAAAAAAACAGATGGCGTCAAAACCTGAGCCTTGTCATTCCGGATGATGACGCTGTGAGTTTACACGAATTCAGTCGGTTTCCGTCATGTAAAAAAATTGATGTTTGATTGGTTTTCGTTGCGTTCGTTATGCTACCAATACTAAAAACGAAAATCGAAATGGTGTGGACAAGTTTGGTGCCACCACTTGGCCCATGAAGAGTTTAGCGACACCAAACGTCTCTTTTACTATATATAACGTGTAGTAAATGAGTTAATAACATAGTTATTAATAAATTAAAAAAAATAATTATGTGGCTCAACGGTTTGGTGCCTTGTGGATCAATTAATGGTATGTGACACCAATTTTTAAATAGATAATGAACACATAAAGTGTAAATTAACACAATTTTTAAATAACTCAAATATTAAATTGTTGTTTATCATATTAAAATTGTGTTATTGTTAATACATATACATGTTTATAAATTCCTAAAAAATTAGCCCGGAGATATTTATGTGTATAATTAGTAAGTATGTGTATAATTTTTAGGGATTTATACCATCGAAATGACTGCATATTGCACGGAGAAGTTGACTTTTTTTTAATATAGGTATTCAAATTTCGTCAACATTTCAACCAAAACAATCAAACTTTGGTCGCCATTTAATTAAATGTATACAAGTATGTTTTGTGATGTTAAATTTCTCTTACATATTGTAATGAATTTAATGATTTATATCGTCACTAAATCTAAATCTAACTCTAATTGCATTTTGACATGCCTTGGAATATTGTAAGGTTAATTTATCCAACGATGTATATTGAAATAAAGTTTGTAAGACCGGTAAATAATTCTTTAGTTATAACTTTATAGTTATTTAATATTGAACACAATTAAATAATCATTACTTTTAAAATGAATATACAATTTATACATCTATATCTATATCTATACATACTATTAAACCAATAGGCTTTAACTCAATTTTCCCTCTTCCTATTGGTTATTGCTTGGACTTTTCATGTATATATATCACTTTGTCTAATTTTCATGTTAATAAAATAAATCAAAATAAATTAAATTACTAGACAATCAATGATTATTAATAATTCATGTGAATAAAAAATTGTTAAAATAAATTAAAATACTAGACAATCAATTATTATTAATAATTATTAAATATTATTAAAATCTGGTCAAACATCATAATTAACATATTAATATTAATGTAATTATTTTTAAAATTTGGTCAAACATCATAATTAACCTATTAATGTAATTATGATATTAATTATTCTAATTATTATAAGAATTCAAAAACTTACTAAATCATCTTATTTACATTATATAAATCTCAAGATTGAAAAACTCTAACAATTTTAATCTCTTTCTCTCTCTCTTTATTTTGTCTCTCTTTTGGCTTATTTCTCTAACATCTCTTGTATTCCGTTAATAGCCGATTTTGTTATATGTTTTTCCAGACGGTTCATTGTTTTCTGGTAATGTTTTACATTTATTTTAAATGTTATATGATTGTTTTTATAATCTCTTTAGGTTGTAAATCAAAATCCAATATTTAATTGATATTTTAAAGTTATTACGGTTTTCTGGTAACGTTTTTCAGTAAGGTTTTATATTTATTTTAATTTTTATATTACTTTGTTATAATATTATTCCGGTAAGGTTTTATATCAATTACAATGAATTTTGTTTTTCGTTTTTGTTTGTATTTATATTAATAATTATATGATTTTTTCTTATAATCTCTTTAGGTTATATATCAAAATCAAAGATTCATTGGAGATCTTCACTATTTCGTTTTTCCTGTAACACGATTCAAATTTTCCGGTTGTAAATTATAACATCAATTTTACATTTTTCACATGATTCAAATCTCCATAATTTGTAATTTATTTATTATGCGATATTAATATTAATATTTAATTTTATCATTTCAGGTTATTGTCCCCAACTTAATATAATTAATTTTATGGATTGAAGATTGTTTGATAAGATGCCTTTTTATTTTTTTTTAATATTGATATATATTTCTATTAGTATTCATGTATTTATTTATTTTTCATAATTTATGTAATTCAATTGATTATTATATAATCCGGAAATGAAATTTAGTTGATTATTCTATAAGACATTAAATTATCTATAGTAAGATAATCAATCTTATATCTTTGTTGGTCAAAGTCCAATTAAATCATCAATATCAACGCAATTTAAAGCATTATTATACTTTCGAATATTATCTTACTTTACATTTTTAGATTTATACACATTTAACGTGGTATTTTAGAAACCGATTTCCCCCATTCAAATATCACTCACACACACACACACATATATATATCAAAATTCAATTCTCACCATTTATTTGAAATTTACAAAAATATGTTATAGACTTTTAATTTCACCATTTGTTAAAAAACCGAATTACATTAAAATATTTTTTTTAATAAAATATGTTATAGGTTAGAGCCCGTGTTCTACACGTATGGAAATTGTAATAAAATAAAAAAAATATATATGTAATACGTATATTCAGTTATTTAATATGATAATTTTTATTTATGACTTTTATTTTTTATTCATTTAAATTAAATTATAACTTAAAGTATTAAAATTGAAATACATGTATATAAAAAAATTAAAAGATTTGTCTATGATTTTCAGCATTTGATAATTTTCCAAGATTTAGCCATAGTATTAATTTATAAAGTCAAATTTTTGTTATTGAACTAAATGATTATAAAATAAAATTAATGCGGAATTTATATAGAGTTATAAAAGGTCAAAGATTAATCTTTCTAAATTTATATGAATAAGTTAATATAATTTTAGAATGATCATTATATGAAAAGGAATGGATAGAGGATTTATGCATATAATGAATTGTTATACATTTTAATAAATGTTAATTAGGTGGAAAATGTATTTAAGGGAATTGCGTATGTGGAATCCAATGTGGACACTCTATAATGATGCTATGTGGAAAAATCATTTTGTTTTAATAGTATAGTTAGATTATGCATAAATTAAGGATCAGTTAAAATATTTGTGTTTATTTTAAACATTCATTTTGACATAATTAAAATGTCTTAATCTTCTTATCACTATTACATGCATAAATTAAGGACTAAATGGTTTTATTTTAAGCCATAATTTTAACATAATTAAAAGACTTTATTAAGGACCATAGGGTTTTATTTTAAGCAATAATTTTGAAATAATTAACATATTATATAATAAACTTGATATGGAATTCAAATTCAAATATAATCGTGTAACAATTAATTGTTACTTTAATGAAATTCTAAAAAAATGTTGGAAAGATTTGAGATTGGAAAACTTTAAATACGAGATATTTAACTTCAAGATGTATACAAAATGAAAAGATTAACATAAACAATCCAAATTTAACAAACATATTATGGCGATAGTACAAAAATAAATACAAGAAAATAACAATACTTTATAAATTCAAAACCAAGAGAAATTATAAAAATGATTAATTACAATACCTTTCTTTGATACAACCTATTAAAAGAAAAAGAAAATATGGTTAGTTACAATGAATAATTATAAATAAAAAAAATAAAATACATAATTACTGAAATATACCAATTTGCAGTTTATTTTATGATGATTGTATAACACAAGGTCATCGAGAAACCAGTTGAAGTTGCCTCCTTGGATGGAGTTCTAACTGTCCATTTGTTGTCATGTTCATTTAAAATAATTATAATCAAATTTTTTCGACGAACACACATCAGCGAGTATTTCAACCATTCCATTGCAAAACATACACCTTTACAATATTTGTTAACAAAACATTATAAGACGACACCTTATAATGTTGAATTTGAAGTGTTTGAGGCATATCTTTAAACTTATCGTACCAAAATTTTATTAATATTCCAAATGTTTATTAATTTTATCTTTGTCCCAATCTAAATTTATTTTTATGTTAATTAACATGTAAAACTTTATTTAATTAGATAGAAAAAAAATATATCTTATATGAAGCTATAAAAAAACATTTTATAATGGTTAAAGAAATAAATAATATAATATTCAAATATATAATCAAATTTCGTGACGAATTTCCTAATTTCCACCCGTGTACTACACGGGTTAATAACCTAGTTTTTACTATAAATAGATAATGAACACAAAGTGTAAATTAACACAAGTATTTCTTGCTCAGGATTCATTTGAGGTTAGTTTCTTTAAAATGAAATATAAAATTATATTAATAAAAAACATATGAAAAGCTAAAAGCAATTAGTCAAAGTTAATGGTGATGATGATGGTGTGTTAAAAGCAATTAATTACAATTGTTAACATGATAATCAAGATTCCACCATCCGCATGGACGACAACCATTTCTCTTCCAACATTCCAACCACTACAAACATTAGCATGACAAAATGACCACATAATCCTTTGCGAGTTATGGCATCTAAAAACGTTACCTTTTTAAGGAGACTTATAAAAAAACTATTCCATTTGTTATATACAAATAATAAAAGTGAACTTTGGATTTTCATCCACTTTATAATTTGGAAGTTATTAACCAAATAAGTTTTATTAAAAAAATCTTTATGTAAAATAACATGACCTGATTAATACATTATTTTTGTAAGATCGTCTTCAACGCTAATCAATATCGTCTATTTTGAGCATGTTTAGGATTGAGTTTGAAAACTGTTTATTAACTTATTAGCTCATATTTCTTTTAATTATTTGTGCAAAGATTTGTCACCATCCTCGAACTACTCAAGCTCGAACACATTTAGTAAGAGTTCTCCTCTCATTCATAGCCATTACATCCATAGTACATTTGTGATATTTGAGGTCTGTTATTTATTACAAACTCAACATTTCTCCTCTCCATGTCAATGCTATATTTTTCTAGGGTGTTACTAATTTCTTATTAATTCATTGTCCTTTATGAGGCATGC